>NW_027069911.1:509415-547564 GCF_002906115.3 Quercus suber | reverse complement strand
TGCTTTGTTGATCTTATTGATGCTGTGAAACTCTCCGAAAGGAATTATTGAAATCTATAAAATTGCTAAGAAATTCAAGGAAGAGTTAAAATTGGCTAATCTTGAAAAAGAGGAATTGGTTGTTAGATTAGATGAATCTAATAAAAAGAATGAATTTTTGAGAAATCAAATTCCTATCAGAATAAGAAGATGAAAAGCTTGAAACAAGAGTTAGTTGAATCTAAAGCTAAAATTGAAAATTTGACTAGCACCAAGCCTGCTGTTGGTAATAGAAGTGTTTCTGTTTCTCTTAAGCCTAAAACTGAAAAAGTTTATATCCCTTATTTCAAGAGGAATAATAAAGAAAATACTTATTTTGCTAGGTAGACAATGGTAAAAGTTCTGATGTTGACATTGAAGTTTATAAACTTAAGTCTAAACTTACTATTAGAGAGCATATAAATCTGTTTTTGTGCCTACTTGTCACTTTTGTGGTGTTGTTGGTCATATTAGACCAACTTGTTCTTTGTTAAGGCAAAAACCAAAATCTGAGACTAGATTTATTGTTAGGAATACGGATGTTCCTAAATTTGTACATGTTTGTCACTTTTGTGGTGTCTTTGGTCACATTCGTCCTAATTGTCATAAATTGAAATTTAAGCATTTGTGTTTCAGTCAAGATATGTGATGATATTTCTCCTGCCATAAATCAATATAAATTGTTTCATATTCTTTTGAAAAATTTGAGCTTGTTGGCTTGTGAAAGGAATTTGCAGGATTTCAATCGTTCTCAAAAGATTGGTATAATCCCTCAAATACACTATGCTTCTCATGGATTTTCACCTACAAAGCCGAAGACTCGTGCTATATGAGTAAGAAAAGATTTTTAAGGTGAGTGTTGTTTACTTGTCCTTGATTTAATTCTTTCAATTAATTGTGGACATGTTTTCTTTTAATTTTTGGTTGTTTTATTTTCTTAGGTTGTTTTGTTCTAAAAAAAAATCCAAAAACATTGAAAATTTTTAAAAAGACAAAAATATTTTATTTTGTGGGTCCCGTGCCACGTTGGCACAATTCTTATCCTCTAGTCAAAAGATAATATCACAGCTGTGAAAAGGTTCAAAATAGAAAATGATGACTTAACACCTGTCCTTGTACTCAACCATATTCCTCATAGTATAAGAGGAACATACAGCTGTGCTATTAGGGTAAGAACCCAAGTAGATATTTTGAGAAGAGAGTAGAGAGTTGGTAGGAAAGAAAGACAGCCCGATTGTATGAAATTGGTCTCTTTTTACACATAATACAAGCAAAGCTGAGCAACAATGTTACCTTCTTGCTCAAACCATGGTTTTTATCCCTTCTTTATGGTTTTCCACATACATCTTGTGTTTCATTAGTAATCAGTTTCTTCTTCTTGTTTAAATGTGCGTCTTTTTCATGTCCTATCATCACTTTCTTTTTCTTGTTCGAGTGTCATGTCAAAACTAGCATCTTTTCAAGCTTTTCATGTAGATGTACTATTAGATAACTTATCTCACTTCTCTATATAAGCTCAAATCTAACTCGCATGTACCCAACGTACAGATTTTTTTTTCCTTAAACGGGATGCATTGGTTGGTTCTAATACCAAATGTTGTGAACCAGTATAAATTATTCAATGTAGAAGATAGTGTAGTCAATTCAAGATGACCAATCTCATGAACTTAGAGAGAACATAGACTCTTTGGGTTAATTTTATGCTTATTTCTCATTAATATGATAGGAGTTGATTGGGACTACTAGTTGGTTTAGTTGGGTGAATAGCATAGTGGCTAAGAGAGTTAATTGCTGAGCTAGAGTTAGTTACTAAATTGAAGTGTTGAGCTGGAAGGAAGAGTTAGTTAGTAGTTAGTAGTTGTTGTATTGCTGATAACGAAATGTGGTTGGAAGAATGTATATATGGAACTATGATTGTATTGTATAATCATCTTTGGAATGTAATAACATAGTGTATTCTTCTCTCTAAGTTCATCTTATTCTACTACTCTACTCTTCTCTTAATCTCTGAAGGTCGAGTTTCCCTCAAAGAAACTATCAAATTGTTCATCTCCTAATAAGAACTAGTAAGTCCTTATCATAATGAATTTAGCATACATAAATAGCTAACGATGAGATAACCTCATCAACAAATCCTAAAACATAGGAATCAATCCCATTCTAAAACATATGAATTAATTTGAATACAAAAAAAATAACAATACTAATATATCTAGGATTTCTTATTCTATCACTACAATAAATTCAAATAATTTATTCAACACCTAGTTTTTAACATTCCATTCCCCTTCAAAAAGAATCTTGTCCTCAAGATTTTGAAATATAGAAATTGATGTTTGCTCACACCATATCCTTCTCCCCCAATTGGACAAAACTCGAACTCGAATTTTAATGTCTTGAAGGATAAGAATTTGAATATTTGATACTTGAGCCAATTCTTCAACCACTTTTGTGAGCACTAGGAACATAAATGCATTACTTCTCACATCCTTGAACTCATCGGGAATGATAAAGTCAATGTGTGGGATTGAGGTTGACTTATTCGAAATCACAAGAAGATCCCTTTGATTTATCTTTTCTACTTGATTTACCTTTGATCATTAAAGACAATTTTTGTAGCAAGTTTAGTTGGCTACGATACCTTTGGTGGGTTTTGGATATCCTACATGTGATTTATGGTCTCTTCAATCTTAATTTGACTCTTATGTGGGAGACTCCATTGGTGCTTCATTGATTGGTGCTCGAAACCAATTTTATAGGGTGCATATGAACTCCACCCAATCAGTGCATAACTTGTTACCTCCAAGGTTTGAAACCATTCCCATGCCTCTCCTTCCAAGAAAGGAGCGGCAACGAAAACCATGTAGTGTTGTGAGGTGTTATGTAGAACAAAGAATTCATTGACACTGAGAATCCACCAAAAGGGATCTCCACCGTTGAATCTTGGTAACTCCATGAATCGTCTCTCTAATACCAAATGTTGTGAGCCAAGATAAATTACTAAATGTAAAAGATAGTCAATTCGAGATAACCAATCTCCTGAACTTGAGAGGGAAATAGACATTTATTGTTAATTTTCTACTTAATTCTCATTGATGCATTTAACATACACAAATAGCCAAGGATGAGATAACCTCATCAACAAATCCTAAAACATTAGAATCAATTTGAATACAAGCAAATAACAAAACTAATCTACTACTACCTTATTTAGATAAAGATCTATCACTAAGCCTAAATTTAAATACTTTTTATTCAAATAACAATTTATCTAGCACATTATCTCAGGTCATAACAAAGACTTAATATCATTTTTTTTCCTTCCTCGTTTATTCTATCTTACATTTCTGATGGAAATCTTTTTATCACAACTGCTTATTTCCTCATCACACAGCACAATGCATTCTATACATCATCAAGAACTTGCAACAAACAAGTTTAAGTGAGACTCTAATTCTATTGTTTAGATTTAGATTTTGGCTTCACACCTCCACAGATTAGACTAACATTAGACTTTTTGTTCATATCAACTTCTTTAACAAGGAACACAACACACACACACACACACACACACACACACACATATATATATATATATATATGGTTTTTCAGTGTATGTGTGTATTCTTCCCCTCAACTACCTACCATAGGTTTTTTCCTCTATTCTTCCATTCTTCTACCTACAACCTTGCAAGCATGTAATTGTTTACTCTATTTTTTTTTTTTCCAGCAAATTTAATACATTTTGAGGTTTTTTTTTTTTTTTTTTGGTGTGTCTTTTGTTTAACCTAATTTCCTTAAATTTTATCCGATTTTTATGCTTATAGTTTGAGAATCAATCATTAAATATGGTTAGACATGATTTTATATTATTTTGTATATCATATAGGTTTTTTTTGTTTTTTTTTTGTTTTTTTGTTTTTGGTTTTCCTTGAAGAGTTTGGTAATGAGTATATATGAATGAGACATGTTCTTCATATCTTTTGGGTTCTTTTACCTATTTATTGTTATGAATTTTAGTGTGTATAGGTAAGATTTTTTATTCTATTTTATGGTTTTTTGGTGTATTCTTCCCTTCTACTGTCAATACCATATTTTGTCCAACCTCGATTCACGCATCAAAACAAATGCCAAAATAAAATAAAAATTGAAAAAATGTGCAAAATTATAGGTTTAAAGCCAAAAAGGGTATAAAAATAAATACAACATGATCTGATAGTGGATCAAAGGGTCACAACATTTAAAAAACCCCTTTGATAGCAATTGAGGCCAAAACCCTAACTAGGTATTGTCAAAAAGTTGAATTTTTTATCCAACTGTTAGATCGAGTTGAATTTTATACCGTCTTGTAAGGCATATTTTTCCCTTTGAAAAGATAGTTTACGGGCCAAAATTAGAGTTAAAATGGATGAGATATCACCAAAATACCAAAACCCTAATAAATACTTCACTTTGTTTTTTAGGAAAAACATGCAGTTTTTGGGACAACTTCGCACAATAAATTGTACCGATTGGGCAGGAACTAGAGCGATCTAGTTGAACCAACTTGAAGAATGAGGTCTTGAATACCTCTCATATAAAGGGCTCAATGATATCTACCCTGGATTAGAAGATACAAATTTTCAAGGAAAACCATTACAGAATTTTTCAGCATTGTGTCATCTTCTTTCCAGACGACATATCTCAATGACCACAACTCCAAATCTTGCAAGACCAAAACCATTGTAAACTAGACATCCAGAGCTTTCTAAACATATAAAGTTTGAAGAAAACAGAGCTTGGAAAGATTTCCAAACAGCTGCACGAAAAGCAGACCAGAAACCAAGAAAATAACAAAATAGCCCGATGAGATGGTAAAAAATAGGGAGCTAGGTGAAGTGTATCAGGAGGGGTGCCTAGGTGACTGTATCCTAATACACTTCATCTAGCCCCTATTTTCCCTCGTCCCCCCTATAAATACCCCCTCATTTTTTGGGAAAAATATGAAGTAATTGTGAGAAAAAAAATAGGGAAAATAGAGAAATAGAGTAGAAAAATTCTGAAAAAAACCTTAGAAGTTTTGAAAAAGTTTCTCTCTCCTTGCTCTCTCTCTCTCTCTCTCTCTCTCTAGGAAACCCACCACAAAAAAGCCTCTTCCATTTTTACTTATAATTTTTTGGTAAGCTTGTAGGGATGAGGTAGTTTTTCTATAACTACACTCACCCATTTCCTTCATCCCTCATATAAACATCATTTATCTATATGAAGTTCTTTTCTTTATATTGTCTCCTTATTTTACTTGCTATATTGTTGTGTATATATCTCTTTACCTTTATGTCTATATTGTTATTGTTTGTTTGTGATGTTATGAATGCATTCCTAGATGGGTATTGGACCTTCTCCTAAATCTTATATGAGAAGTACCCTTAGGGGATGAAATCTCATTCAATCTAGGCATCTAGGAATTTCTTTTGTTCTTATTTGACATTTATGTCATCCATTTTAATTTCAAGTAATCCCTTCTCCTTTAATACTACCACTACCACTACTACTACTACCTAGACACCTAAATAAATAAATAAAAGATTTTCTATTCATCTCTCTTAAATATATTTTAAACATCAAATTAAAGCACAGTATGGGTGTGTCTCATAAGGATGGTTGATGGCTTAGAACTCCCATCTCTTTTTTATGAAGCATCCATAAGGCTTGAAAGAGATTAAAATCTATTTAAGAGAGACAAAAAAAAAACCCTTTTTCCAATGATTCTTTACAATATTTCTACACTTTATTTTTCAGCTTTTTACTTTTAATTTCATTTAAATTTCAGCACTTTACTTTATTTGCTCTTTATTTTTCAGCTGTATATTTTACTTGTTTTTAAATACATAGCATTCTCTACATTGTTGCTCTTTATTTTTCTCAATAATGTTGCCATTAATTGAAGTTGCTTGGGTAAAACAAATCATTTACATACATTTCTAAGGAAATGCTTTTCAAAATAAGGTTTCTTTTTCCTCCCTTTTTCTAGAGAGAGAGAGAGAGAGAGAGAGTTTCTTTTAAAAAACAAAATCTTTCAAAAAAAGAGTTCTTCTTTCAAAACTTTTTCCAAAAAAAAAAAAATTTCTAAAAATTTTTCAAAACAAAATTTTTTCTCTTTTTTCTTTTAAAAATCCAAAAATGTGTCCAAATAATGAAAAAAAAGAGAATGTTTTCAAAAATGCTTTACCACGTTGGAAAATGCTTTCAAAAAAAGGTTTGTTCTTTTCTTTCCAAACCCAAAAAATTGTTTTTCAAAAGTGTTTTTACCACGTTGGAATTCCTCAATAAATAAATAAATAATCTTTTGAACAAGCAAATGTCTCTTTAAAAGAAACTTGTCTTTGCATAAAAATCATGAGATTTTTCTTGAAGCCCAAAACCATTTTTCTTTTAAAAATTAAAAACCCATGAACCTTTTCTTTTTAGAAATCTTTTCAAATAATACTCTCTTTCTTGAAATCATAGCATCTTTCAAAAACCATTTTCCTAAGAAATGAAAACTTGTTTTTCCTTTGCAACCTTGCTTGTTCAAAAGGGACTTTTCTTTTTTAAAAAAATGTTGAAATTGTTTTCTTAAAACTTCTCAATAAAAACGTGTCTCTCAAAAAAAAAAAAAAAAAGCGTATTTACTAATTTTCTTTTCAAAAATAAAATGGAATTATCATTGTAAATTTGTTCTTACATTGTATTTTAAACTTTTCCTTAGAATGGCTTTGTCTAGGATTTGTGTCTATGGTTCATTTCTTAGAATGGCTTTGTCTAGGATTTGTGTCTATGGTTCATTTCTTTGAACCCGTAGACACCAATCAAGCTTACATTGTACCTCCTATTTTTTCCACACTAACTTATTCTATTTGTCATCTTTTTTGCATGACAATAAATAAGAAAATTGTGGATAACAACAAGGTGCTACTCTTCTAACTCTCTCCTTCTATCTTTGTGTTGTAGTTTGTTTGTGTATAGTAATATTCACATGCTATCTATCTATTAAATATTCTACTCACATGCTTGTATGCTTCCTTATATGCTATCTACGTATATATCTCACATGCCTTATTTGTAAATATTCATTGGAATTAATGTTCACATGGTATTATATGTAAATAATTACTCACATGTGTGTGTGTGTGTGTGTGTATTATTATGTATTCTATTTCTTCATTAAAAAGATATCATTTGTAATAAATTAAAATGAGGTATTATCCTTTTTTTTTTTTTTTTGATAGGAAGACTGCTATTTTATTCAAAAATCAAATAGAGAAAGATACATCATGGTTAAGAGCTTGCACTAAGAAGCAAGGAGTCTCTTCCATCCATGCTATACAGTTAACAATACCTAAAGCATGTTTTGCTAATAAATGGGCTAGTTTGTTACCTTGCCTACGAATATGTGAGAAATCAACCCGGCAAAAAACCCCACAGAATACAAGCATACCCGATATGACAGATGCCACAAAGGAGAGAGGAGAGGAATGACCACAAAGAGCATTATACACAACTAGTGAATCCCCTTCCATAATGAAATCACTACAAAAAAAAATGAGTTTCTAGCCGCGTTTCAAAAAAGCGGCTATAGACCCCAAAAACGCGCTATAGGATTAGAGCCGCGGTTGCTTGCAGCGTTTGCAAACGCGGCCTAAACACCGCAGCAACAGGCCTATAGCCGCGATTTTAATCGCGGCTATAGGATTCTAGCCTATAGCCGCGTTTAAAAACGCGGCTATAGGCCAGCTTGGAGCTGCGTTTTAACCACGGCTAAGGGTTCGGACCTATAGCCGCGTTTTAAAAACGCGGCTATAGGTTTTTTTAAAAACAAAAAAAAAAAATTTGGGTTTTTTTTTTCTTCCAGAAAACAAAAAAAAAAAAAAAAAATTGGGTTTTTTTTTTTTTTTTTTTTCCAGAAAACAAAAAAATATATATATTTTTGGGTTTCTTTTTTTTTTTTCCAGAAAATTCAAAATTTGAAATTCAAATAAAAAAAATTCAAAAATAAACGTAAATATTCAAAAATTTCAAAATCAAACACAAACCCAAAAAATTCAAAATCAAACACAACATTCTCACAATACAAAAACACCCAGAAAATTCAAAATCAAACACAAACCCAGCAAATTAAAAATTAAACACAACATACTCACAATACTAACACACCCAGAAAATTCAAAATCATACACAACGTGCTCCAAAATATAAGAACACAAACTCATCTAAACATAATCACAATATTAGCAACACAGTAGCACAAATTCAAGCACAGATGCAAAAAATTCAAAATCAAATATCGCTAGAATATCCACTTCATTCAAAATTTTCAGTAGATCTATTGACAAATTAGTGTGCTTGAGATGAAGAAAAAAAGAAAAAAAGAAGCAGCAGCTCCAAAGAAACAAAGAAAAAAAAAGTTACCCAGAGCTCTAGAAATGAAGACCTGCCTCAACTGCCTTCGCCTCCACCTCTAGAGCTCCCAAAAAGGAATTTATCTTCTTGCTTAGTGCTGCTACCACCTAGCCATATTCATCACGGATTAGGACCCCTACCCCTGCTGATTTTTTGTGTTTTAAAGACACCATCCACATTGATTTTGTATCTTGTCGATGGTGGAGGAGACCATCCCACAACTTGGACCATCGATGACAGTTTCGGTAAGCAGTTCGCACTCTTGTATTCTGCCAAGTATTGTGAACTCCACTGAACTAGAGCCTCCCCATGTTCTTAATACCTCCATGGTGAACTTCATTACGATTTGACCATATTGACCATGCCATAGTAACCACCATCTCCACTTTATCCTCATCATAAGCATCCAGCAGCATCGAGTGCCACAATAAGTCAAAAAACGATCTGATGGTGGATGGTTCAAAAGAAAAGTGGAGTTTGGTACATTGCCATATCTTCTTAGCTTGCTGGCAGCTCCAAAACAGGTGACCTGAGCTCTCTGCTTCCCTTTTAATTGCACTCCTCACATCGATCCTTGGATAGGCGTTGTAGGGTGCCTAACACCTTCCCCACACGTAACCAAACTTCCGAGTCCAAGTTCTTTGGTTTGAGATCTTCTGGTTTGCCTTAATTAATAAACCCAAAAAATTTGGTTTAGATAATTAGGCAACTTAAAATAAATTAGACACATAAGTGACCAATCACACCTAATACAAAACTAATGGTTGGTAGTGACTCCTAAAATAAAAATAAGAAAAAAGGACTCACATGCACACACCACACCCTAGAGGACATAGGCACGTAAGAGTCACATCGTCAAGGACCCAATGTGTGATCACCTTAATCAAAATCCCTTGAGGGAAAATTTTTTAGAGGGGCCATCCATATCTACTACCTACCGTACAATATTTTTCCTCTATTCTTCCATTCTCCTACCTACAACCTTGCAAGTATGTAATTGTTTATTTATTTATTTTTTTTCCCATCAAGTTGAATAGATTGTGTATTTTTTTGTCTTTTGTATAACCTAATTTACTTAAGTTTTATTTGATTTATATGTTTATGGTTTGAGAATCAATCATTAAATATAGTTAGACATGATTTTATTATTATTTTCTATATCATATAGGTTTTTTTGTTTTTAGTTTTCCTTAAAGAGTTAGGTAATGAGTATATGAATGAGACATGTTCTTCATATCTTTTGGGTTCTTTTACCTATTTATTGTTATGAACTGTAGTAATTTATTGTTACTTATATTTTTTTCTAGTTCATAGTGGTGATGAAATTGAGAATTTCATTTTATCTTATTATAATACATTAGTCATGATGGTCTATCCTGATTATGAGAGTGGAAACCTATGATTGATATATTAGTTAATTTGGAATATATTGAAAATGTAGCACAGGGAGTCTTTGTTGTACTAATTGTTGTAACATGAACAATTATCAAATATAAAAAGTGACATTCACTAAATAATATCTAAAATTAATTGATTTGTATACATTTTATGTTTTCAAAAACTGTTGTTATATTCTAATGTGTAACAAAATGAGTTCTACAGATTGCCATGGAAGTTTGAAGAGAGAGAGTGTGTAAAAAAAGTTACAAAATGAAGAGAAAGTGGGGAAGACAAGTTTGAGAGCCACCCTGGGTGATGGCAAAGACAAAAGGAGGTGAAAAAGCTCATGGGCGAGGAGCTCAGCCACGGAGATTTAATTCAGAGAGAGAGAGATAGAATGTACGAGAGAGAGAAATGGATATAAAAGTTTTTAATAAATTGTTGAGACGGATGCAAAATGGTTTTGATTGAGTTAAAACAATTTTTTGTTGAAATGTTGTTTTGTTGAACCTAGTGAAAATGCTCTAAAATTCTTCAATTATAAAATTCTAAAAATAAATAAATAAATAAAAAGTAGTAACTCAGTATTGTGCCATTAAATTATTTTTAAAGAGAAACGGTATGTTATAACAATATTTTTATAATACTTTTATAACAAATCTTAAGTAGAATAGTTGTTAATGATTGTTATGAGTGGGCAAAACAATAATTTAAATTGTAGAATCAAATTAGAACTAATAACAACTAATTACCTATAATTTTTTGTAAAAATATTGTGAATGTAATTCTCTTCCTTTTTAAATAGGTATCTATTTTAACAGTAAGTGTTAGGTATGAAACTTAGTAGTATTTAAATTTTTTTTAAAAAAAAAAAATCAAGTTCAATGATTTCTGCAACCAACAACCATTTAGCCAGGAAGGTTTCAAGCTCCTAGAAATTTTCATCTATTTTGACATGAAAGAGACCTTTAATCGGCCAGCCTTAAATGCCGGCCAAATATTTCAACCATTTGATGCATATAGGCAAAGCTTGTACTCAAAACTAGTCAAAAGGGACGGGGAAAAAAATCCAATTCCAGTGGTCAAACTGTTTGGTATGATCCAGATGGTTATATTCAACCAGCCAAGTATCAAAGCCACGGCATTGGCAATGGCAGTACCAATAAAGGTATTGTCGCTGGAAAGGTTATATTCGATGGACAGAAATAACGTCACTTGAGGCTATATTTTCCTCCAATGTGAACTTGCTTAATTATTAGGCAAATTCAACTCGATTGGATAATGATCTGAAGTGGGTAATTATGTAATACGTAAGTACAATAAATATGAAATCTCAACTCCCATATAATTGTAGGACCAGGGCGGAGCCAAGGAGGTCAATTGTCCTCTTAACCCCACAAGGTTTTTTAATTAAAAAACATATATATTTAAATTTGTTAATTTTTTTTTTTTTTTTTTTGAAATGACAATTTTTTTTATAAATATTCCAAACTCGTAGTCAAGAAATGAAATTTTAATATGGTATATTATCGAAATATCTCCTAACTAATGTGTTTATTTTTAAATGTTGTTTTATATATATATATATATATGCTTACTCTGTTTGTTTCAATAGAAAACATTGTATAAAGATATTTTTCCGTATTTTCTAGTGTTTTGTAATTTTAGAATAAATGAGTCAAAGAAAAACTATCTTTAGTCAACATAAAAAGTATGGCTTATTTTAAGAAATTGTTTTTTACTAATTTTTTTTGGAAAACAACTCTATCTCAAAACAAGCTAAATAAGAGAAGTTATGAGATTGTTTTTCAACTTATTTAAGGTTGCTACCAAACATAGGAAAATGAGATAGTTTTATAGAAAAAAAAAAATTTAAATGACTCAATTTCTAGAAAACATCATTGTTGAAACAAACAAAGTGGCTGCTTCAATTAAATTGACTTTAGTCATTATATATGAGTTCAAATCTTCTGTCTCATTCTTCCTACTCTACTCTATGTTCCATAAAAAAAAATGTCACATGTCCACCTATTTAATTAAATGCTAAATTTATACATTTTATTATTTCAATTACCTAAATTAAATAAAAAGTTATTAAAAAAAAAAAAAACTCATAATATTCTCAGTGCCCCCACTACCACCTTCACCAATCGCCACTATTAAGATTCTGACTAACCACTACCACCAAGCCCACTGACTCATGCGAAACTCATAACCCTTCCACTTTCATCCCTCTCAAACCCATGGAAAACCCACTTAACACCACCACACTACCACCCCTCCCTTCATTTCTCTCCATTTCAACAACCAAAATAACCCTTTAAGCTTCATATTTCAAGATATACATTTTGGTTGTAGATAAAAGGGGAGACAACAATTAGGTTAGTATTACGCCTATTAATGAAAAAAACAATGTTTGGAATTCTTTTAGTATTCGAGTAGAGATTGGCAAATATTGGTGGCTGATACCCATATGTTAGGAAGAGTATCTGAGCTAGGTGGTTTTTTTTTTTTAAATGGGTTTAAGAGGAATGAAGTGGAAGAGTGATGGGCTTTGATGGTGACTAGAGGCTTTAATGGCTTCGTCCGAATCTTGATAGTGGCTGCTAGCAAAGGTGGTGGTGGGGCAATGAGAATCTGGTGGGTTTTTTTCCTTTTTATTTATTTTTTGTGATTGAAATAATAAAAGACATAAATTTAGCATTTGACTAAATAAGTGAACATGTGGCATGATTTTATTTGTGAAACATAGAGGGGAGCAAAAAAAATGAAACAAAAGATTTGGACTTGCTATATATACATACCACACACAAATAAAGGGGGGAAAAGTTAAGAGTGAAGAATTGAAGGTGCTCTTAGATGATAGAGACAAGCCTTAGTGTAAACATGGCAAAATGGTTCAATATTCAGTGACCCGACCTAAATCAAAGGATGCAATCAAATTGAAAGATGAATGATTAAGACATTTTTTCTTGAATAACGCAATAAGTAAAGATTTTTTTATATCAAATGACAAAGTACATACCTAGATAATCTAGTTGTAGTAAAGTAAAAAACATGTATTTGAAATTATAGACATGAATGGTAATCATTGATAGGTATGAAAGACTGAATCCGAAGTATATCAATGAAATTGATATAAATTATGGATGATTATGCCTGTTTTTTAAAAGTCCATAGCCAAAATAAAAGATGATATTTCCTTAAGTATGCGTTGCTTAACAATAACATGATATTTACTCCCAAAAAAAACAATAACATGATATTCATAAAAGATAACATGTTTTTTATAATTATATAAAATAGATCATGTATAAATAAGTAAACAATCAAACTTTGATATATATTCTCAAATTAAAATAAAATGTTAACTATAGTGCATCTCAAATTAAACAACTATTAGAATATTTTTCAAGATATTAAATTATGAAATTAGTTTTTAAGATTGCAAAACAAGTTAATATATATACACAAAATAAGTTAATTTAAATATAATTATGTATATAATTTTTTTTACAAATACAGTTTTTTTTTTTTTCTTTTTTTGCAACTTAAGGTGTTCGTGTGAACACTAAATGCCCAACGTAAAGCCGCCCGCAGTGACGTCATCATATCTAATCTGTATGTTTGCAAGATTTTGAATCGAACTTGAGGGTGCAGGTCTCAGTCATAGCAGCCATCACCTGTATCTCACCTACTAAATGACCAACTGCTCGTGATTGAAGCTCCATCAAAAGCGACTGACAACCCCCTTCTATTTAGATGTTTTGATTCTTTTGAAGGCCTAATTCTACGGCAAACGTCATGTCAAGGGCTGTCCTAGCGGGCATCAAGGGCGAGTGCAATAGAGTATTACACATCGTCTAAATACTATCAATGGTTAAGATAGATAGTTATAAAATGCAACTTTCAATCTTAGTTATTGATTTAAAAAAAGTTAAAAAAAATAAAATGTAAATATAGATTTTACTAATCTGTGTCCTAAAAACATAAAATAGTAAACCAATTTTAAAAAATGTTTATTGAAAATTAAAAAAATTTAAACAATTTTTTTAATTCTCAATAAAACTTGTTAGGTTCTAAAAGTTTATGAATTTATGTATTTAGAACTCTAATTTGTAATATTGGCAAACCATGATCAAAACAATATGTTTAGTCTTGTTTAAACTTGCTCAAAGTTGATAAATTATTGTAAAGTTAGAATCGAGAGACTGTAGATGCATTGGGGCATTTCAGTCTGGCTCGTTCGATCGAAGAATAAACTCGATCGATCGAAAGTCGACCAGATTGCGTTTTCTGCAGTTTTTCCAACTCAGCCCTAACTCATTAAACGTTTAGGGTTTTATGTTTTTGCCCTAGGTATATAAGGCAAAACCCTAGCCACGTTTTGAGAATTGCTCTAGTTGTATTGTTGCTCATACATTGCTGTTTTGTGTAAATCTCTTATGAGATCTAGAGGAGCTTTCCTTTACACAAAGTTTGGGGTTTTCAAGATAGAGATTACTTCAACATCTTGATGATCAACTCGGTTGCTACCATTGAAGCTTAAAGTATATCAAGCGTGGGTGCTTGTAGCTGATTGAAGAATTCAAGAAAAAAGGAGTCTGTGGATTCGGAGCTTGCACGGGGTCGTGTTAGTAAGTTCTACTGGTAGGTAGCATTAGGAAGTCGAGCAGGGAGCTTGTAAGTCCTTTTGTATGAACTTCGATTCTTTCATAGTGAATTCAGTTTTGCCTTGAGGATCGGTGGGTAAAATCCTCCCCAGGTTTTTTACCGGTTTGATTTTCCTGGGTGATCATATCTTGTGTTATTTATTATTCCGCTGCTTTATATTCTTAATATGATTGTTTGATTGTTTTAACCTAGAATTGCTTAATTTGACTAAGTAACAACTTGGCTAATTAACTAGGCTACTCAATCTGGTTGTGTTTTAAGGGGTCTAAAACCGTTCAAGTGACTTGTAGAGGGGTTTTTGTAGTTAGGGGGAGACTTTTTGTTTTTAAGGAGCTTGTGGAGTTTTTAGATTGTATCTAGGTGCTTCACTTTGTATATCATTTTTAGGGATATTCATGTTAGGGGGAGTAACTTTGATTGATATACATGATATATTCATTGATTCTTGTTACTTTGTGATTCACTGCTTATTGATTTATATTTATGAGTTGATCATTAATATATGTCTTTATTCTGTGTTGTGTGAATTTTACAAGAATGTTATACCTGTTGTTTTACTCTATTCTGTCACACATACGTTTATGCGTTTGTTGAGTATTTCAGGAATATACAGGTTGATTCAATTGAGTTGCTGTCTACACTTGCAACTAATGGATAGTAGTTATAAATGAATTTGAGTTTATGAGCATTATTTTTGTAAAGGGCTTTTTACTTGTAAACTTTGAGCTTTTAATTTGTGTTTTGTCATGGATTGCCAAAGAGGGAGTTTGTTAGGTTCTAAAGGTTTAGGAATTTATGTATTTAGAACTCTAATTTGTAATATTGGCAAACCATGATCAAAATAATATGTTTAGTCTTGTTTAAACTTGCTCAAAATTGATAAATTATTGTAAAGTTGGAATCGAGAGACTGTATATGCATTGGGGCATTTCGGTCTGGCTCGATCGATCGAAAGTCGACCAGATTGCGTTTTCTGCAGTTTTTCCAACTCAGCCCTAACTCATTAAATGTTTAGGGTTTTATGTTTTTGCCCTAGGTATATAAGGCAAAACCCTAGCCACGTTTTGAGAGTTGCTCCAGTTGTATTGTTGCTAATACATTGCTGTTTTGTGTAAATCTCTTGTGAGATCTAGAGGAGTTTTCCTTTACACAAAGTTTAGGGTTTTCAAGATAGAGATTACTTCAACATCTTGATGATCAATTCGGTTGCTACCATTGAAGCTTAAAGAATATCAAGCGTGGGTGCTTGTAGCTGATTGAAGAATTCAAGAAAGAAGGAGTCCGTGAATTCGGAGCTTGCACGGGGTCGTGTCAGTAAGTTCTACTAGTAGGTAGCATTAGGAAGTCGAGCAGGGAGCTTGTAAGTCTTTTTGTATGAACTTCGATTCTTTCATAGTGAATTCAGTTTTGCCTTAAGGATCGGTGGGTAAAATCCTCTCCAGGTTTTTTACCGGTTTGGTTTTCCTAGGTGATCATATCTTGTGTTATTTATTATTCTGCTGCTTTATATTCTTGATATGATTGTTTGATTGTTTTAACCTAGAATTGCTTAATTTGACTAAGTAACAACTTGGCTAATTAACTAGGCTACTCAATCTGGTTGTGTTTTAAGGGGTCTAAAACCGTTCAAAAAGTTTTCAAAATTAAATATTTAAAAAGTGAAAAGTGAAAAAATATTGAGAGAGAGAAGGGTAAATTGCACCCGGTGTATTGCTATGAATCCTAATCCTACTAGCAGCAATGAGCTTTGCTAAAGTACCGTATTTGTTTTAAGTAAATTACGTGGGTGTTCAGAACTTTCTGATTGTATCTGTACTTCATTCTATGCTCTAAGGTATTGATTAAAACTTTTAGGCGTAAAAGTAATTTTCGTTTTTATATTTTACACTTATTTTTATTTTGGTCCTTAGTTTTTTATTTTACTGCTTTTAGTTCTTAAAATGAAAAACGCATTTTATTTTAATCCTTATCGTCATCTCATTAACGGAAATTGTTTACGTGACAAACGGAGTGCACTGTAGGCAGGGGCGGAGGCACGTTATGCATTGAGAGGGCCATGGCCCCCCCAAAATTTTTTAAAACCTCTATAATAGTAGGAAAAAATAGGTCTCACACTCTCTCATTTAAGAGCTAGCCCCCCTATGAGAAAAACTTGGCCCCTCCTCCAATACGTAGCCATAAAAATGCCCCACCCCAAATTCCTACTTTTCATCATTTTGACTTTTCCTTTCCTTCTCTAAGACATGTCAGCCATATCCCACATTTTTTTTTTCTTGAGTGAGGCCATATCCCATAGCTATTCAAGACCTATGTTGTACTAGTGTGGGAATTATCATCACAAAGAAGAGAGACTATGAGGGTACAATATTAGACTACTAGTGGGAATGAAATTTTTGGGTGCATTTTTTGCGCTAAGGCCAAGGGTGTCCGTTGTAACCTTAGGCATTTTTGCGATCTCACATCGAAAGAATCTCCCTCCCCCTTATACCTTATAAGGGGGAGGGAGATTCTTTCGATGTGAGATCGCAAAAATGCCTAAGGTTACAACAGACACCCTTGGCCTTAGCACAAAAAATGCACTCACAAAATTGATTTTGAATTTAGTTGGGATGAATAAAATTGATTTTGAATTTATTTTTGACCATAGTAGTCTAATTTGGTTAAATTTAACTGCTGTTTATTTTATGGTTGCTTATAGTGACTATGTTATATTTAATTTCTATAAATATAATTTCTTATAAGTGTAGTCTAATTTTGATTAGATTTAATGTTTTTTTCTAAAACTAATGCAAGAAGACATGTATATATGTATATATGTCATACTTTGTATTTGTTTTGAATTGCAAATCAATATGATAATATTAACTCGGCCTCCCCAACCAAAAATTTCTGGCTACGCCCTTGACTGTAGGCATACTAAATACAGGCGTGGTCATTAAAATAATATTTTAAAAAATTGTATTTAGCATTTTAAAAATGCCATGTCAGCATTTAAATAAACAAAAAATCACATAATTTTTTTTTTTTTGAATTTCTAACTTAAAAATAATAATAAAATAAGATAATTCAATTTTTTTTTTCTTTTTCATTATTTTTTTCTTTTTCATTATTTTTTTTGGAAGAACGTTCTTTGTGTTCTTTCGCATTATATGATTCATACTGTTAATGTTATTAAACAAATTAACATTTTATTAAGCATTTTCTCACACAATCACATACTGAAAAGAAAAACTTCAACTCCAAAACTTCCATCTCAAACAGTTCCCCACAATCTTTCACATAATCCATTGAAAAAAAAGTCAAACACAAGGAGCTAAGCTAAAAAAATCCCAGAATTGAAGCAAAACTGCATAGCAAGAGCATCCAATATCTACTCGAGTTGCAATAAAAGGAAGTGAACTAGTCCTGATGTATCCACCAACACCAGTTTCTGCAATTGGGTATTTGTAAGGGATGCCCATCTAGTCAAGCTCAACTCTAATAAGCTTAATGGTCTCAAATTCATCAAACCTAAGTTCTAGGTTCTCATGTATCTTCCTCCTAATAGCCACCATCCAATAAAAACTCTTTGGCCTTTTAGCCAATTCAAGGAAGTTATTTGGAATTTAAGGCAACACTTTAGACTAAAATAGAGCTCTAAAGAAATTAGTAGAGACAAGAAACGCATGGAAAATGAAAGTCAAAGAGAGCCATTAGGAGAAACCATTAGTTCTGCAAAGAAAAACATTTAGGGTGTGTTTGGTTGGAGGTAGAATAGGGGGGATAGGAAATAATGGATAGAAAATAGGAGAAAAAATAAGTTTGTGTGTTGTTTAGTAAGGAGAGGGGGAAAGAAAATTTTTGGATGAGGCCCAAGCATTTTTCACCTGGGCCCACACAAAATTTGTCTCTCCAAAATGAAGAGAAAACAAGCATGAAAAGCTTGTTGCTTGTCCAATTACCATATTGCCCCAAATTAAGTCTCACTTACACTCCTCCAGCACATGAAATACATCTGATATCTCTCTCCCAATCGCTTCTCTTTTGTTTCTTCTACACAGCCACAACCATGTGAAACAATCAAAGTATCAAACAACATGTGTAGCTCTAGTTTTATTCTTTCTTTGCAAGTTCTTTTTTTTTTTTTTTAATGAGTAAAAATAATAATAATAAATTATTTTATTAATTTTAATTATTAATAGTTAATATTTTTCCTATATAAAAAATAGTTAATATTTTCTTCAACTTTAATGAGTGCAAAAAAATTATATTTTACATATCATGCACTAAGAACATATTAGTAAATTTATATAAAGTACATTTTCTATCCTCCTACTTTTCTCCACAACCAAATAAAAAAGATTTATATCTCTCTACTTTTCCATATCTCCAACCAAATACACATCGAGGGAAAACTAAATCTTTTTAATACTCCCACTTTTCTATCCTCCTACCACTTTCTATTCTTCCACTTTTTCATCCTCCCAACCAAACAAACCCTTTCGATTTGAGATTTATAACGGTGCTTTCTTTCTTTCTCTGACCTACCCACTCTCTCTATTTCTCTATTTCACTCAAAATCAGACCCAAATGTCTCAAGCTCCTCCTCTCTCAGATCAGTCTCTCTCTCAAATCGATGTCTCTCTCAAATCGGTGGGTCTCTTTAAATCAAATGGTGATTACTGGGTTTCTCACTTGGTTTTGGTGTTTTAGATTTGAGATGTTTTGGTGTTTTGGTGATGGCTGGGTTTTGGTCTCAATGGGTTTTGATGTTTGGTTGCTAAGAAATGCAAGAAAAGAAAAGAAAAATTAATTTTAATTTTATGGCTGCCAAACATGTTATTTGAAGAAGAATATGTTCTTCATGTTCTTCCAACAAGATAATGAAAAAAATAAAATAAAATAAAATAAAATAAATTTTTTTTTAAATAGCTTAGAATTTTTTTTTTAATTGTTTTATCTGATGTGGCATTTTTTTAAAAAAATTAAAATGTAACATGACATTTTTAAAATGTTGAATACAATATTTTAATATTATTTTAATGGCCACATCAGTATTTAGTGTGTCAACAGTGCACTCCATTTGCCAAGTAAGCAATTTTCATTAGTGAGTTGACGGTAAGAACCAAAATGGAACATATTGTTCATTTTATGGACTTAAAACTGTAAAATAGAAAAGTATGAACCAAAATAGAAATGAGCCCAAAATATATAGACTAAAAGTGCGTTTAAGCCAAAAATTTTAACCTAAAACCCATGAATCCTAAGACTAATTTTTGACATATTCTCACTCAAAGCCACATAAACCTTGCCACAATTGTTTTGTCCCAAATCATCACTCTAACACCCGTATGATCTTGACTCTTGACACATAAACCATCACTTTTATGTGGCTTCCTAAAAATAATAAATAGTATAAGTATTGATCTAAGGTCAAATGTCATAAAATAATACCTAACATTTCTGAATAACACATACAAGAATAAAATAATTCTTTCAATATTTTATGATTTATCAGGACATCATGCATTTTCACTCAACATTATTTACTTTCATTCAATGACAAACAATTTCAAACAGGACATAAAATCAAAGTTATCAATAATCCTGAAAGGTGAACTTGATCATAATTACTATTTACAAAAATGAATACACAAAATAAGCACTTGACTAGTCAATCAAGAAATATTAAATTCGGGGTATAATCATGTGTCAGATGGGTGAAACCTGGAGGAATTTATTATTATTATTATTATTATTATTATTATTATTTTACTTTATTTTATTTTTTGAGAAAGTGGAGGAAAAAAATTAATAATGTACTTGTTTATTTTTATTTTCTTGCTGACTGTAGAAATGTTAAAGTGCTAAGGCTTATCCAAATCGTTCAAGCTTCAAGGAGTTGATTAAATACATATACTTCGAGTGATGGTTTAGCATTTTTGTTAAATAATATTTCAAAAATAGAGTTCTGTCATTGAATTGTTCCTAACGCAAAAGAATATATATATATATATATATGTGTGTGTGTGTGTATGAAACTCTCTCTTAGAGACTTGAACCCTGACTCTTGCCTCTCAAACTTTACAAGCACTTATACTTGTGGAGTAACCATCACACTAAGGGTATACGGTGATTAATGCAAAAAAATTAACTATATTATTATGGAAAGTGATGGGGTACCAAAAAATAGTACCATCTCTGACTCGTCCATAAGAGTTGTCCAACAGCCAAAGGCCAACCATTTAATGAGGTCATCCATGGATGTAACGGTCGTCCATAGGGAAAGCACCTGGATGATCATCCAACACATGGGAAAATTTCCAATAATGGGTTTACCCACATAAGTTAAAGATTCGAACCACGCGGAACTTTGAAACAAGAACAAAGTCCTTATTTATCGTCATAACTTCCTCACAAGTGCTTAATAGTGGTAGTTGTAGAAGATAAGATTGAAAGTTCTAACTTCTATAGCTGTTGTGGAAATTATGTCTAAACTTACCAACTTCCATAAATATTGGGGAAGTTACTAAACAAGTAACCATTCCAAGGCTCTCTATATAAGGGCTCACCCGCATCAAATCAAAGTAAGTTTTAGATAACTCCTGAAAAGTTAGAACTCTAGAATTTAAGAGAGAAACTAACTTATCAGAGGGTTTTTGGCTGGTCCACCCCAGTCACCTTTTGATTGTGTGTTTTTCTTTTTAGGCCTTCCGAGCTACCATCATTCTAATGAAGCTCGGAGCATTCAGCCTACTGATTTTCTATGAACCATCAATTGGCGTCGTCTATAGGGATAGATTTTGTGTTTTGCAATTCATCTTTCTTCGACAAAAGGCTGTATGGTTCAAACAAGATCAAGGGCCACTAGCCCAGGCCATTAGGAGAGTAGGGATGCTTCTAGTAATCCCCACCGTGATCGTCAGTCAGCACCTGTCACGCAATCACCTTCCATCCAATACATACAATCCATGTCAGCCGCCATGGCAGAGTTAACCTACCAAGAAGATAGAGGAGAAAATACCATGAAAGATATGCAGAAGGGGCAACCCAAAGTCAAGAAGATAGAGGAGAAAATACTGAGTCTGAGAACTAGTCAAAGGGTACTGCTTCACGAATGGTGCCACATTTGGAGAAGGAGATGGTTCAGGTGAGGAAGGCTATGGACGAGATGAGGGAGAACATGAGAAAGGCGAATCTAGCAGATGACTTAGTTCATCGAACAGACTCCCCTTTCAAGCTTCCATCAATAGTCACCCCTTGCCTCCTAAGTTTAAAATGCCTTCCTTGGATTCATATGATGGAACGCATGACCCATGTGATCATATTATGACCTTCAAGACTACAATGCATCTTCAAGGGGTTCTAGATAAAATCATGTGTAGGGCCTTCCCTACAACCCTTAAAGGACCAGCTTGAGTTTGGTTCAGCAAGATACCTCCCAAAATTGTAGGTACTTTTAAAGAATTGTAACTTGTTTGTCAACAATTTTATCGGGGGACAAAGACACAAGCATTCCTTGTCTAGCTTGTTAACCATAAAGAAAGGGGAAAATGAAAACTTACGGTCCTTTATTACTTGTTTCAACAAAAAAGCCCTCATTGTAGACAAGATAGATGACAAGCTGTTATTGGCTGCCTTCCATAATGGAGTTAATTCCGATTTATTCATCCATAAGCTCTACGAGCAAGAGCCTCAAACCATGGCTAAACTCATCCATTCAGCCCAAAATTTTATGAATGCAAAGGATGCAATCATAGCCAAAAAGAGGAAGAGAGTACAATGTATGGAAGCGGATCACGCACGTCATCTTGAACATGGTCCTCGTCCAAAGAAGGCCCGGACTGGAGAGAAGAAGATCGAGACAATAGGAAGGCAAGTTCGTCTTCAGGAAGGAGTCAGCACAATACACCCTTAAATGCTCCACTTGATCAAGTACTCATGCAAATCAAGGATGCCCCCTCCTTGAAGTGACCGGAGAAGATGAAGGGAGACCCTAACAAGCACAATAAGAACAAATATTGCTGCTTCCATAGAGATCATGGGCATGACACGGACAAGTGTTATTACTTGAAGCAGCAGATAAAGAATCTTATTAGACAAGGAAAGTTGAGACATTTCATTGGAAGGGATCATAAAGATGAGAAGTTGAAGGAAAAGGTAGAAGAGTCATCACGGCCTCCACTTGGAGAAATAAAGGTTATTATAGGAGGAATTTCAATAGGACAATCTTCCAAGTCAAAGAAGACATATCTCAAAGTGGTACAAAACGTCCAACTCTCTCAACGATCACCAAGGACAAAGGAGACAAATGAGCTAGCCATTATATTCATGGACGAGGAAGCTAAAAGAATCCATCACCCACATGATGATGCAATCATCATTACCTTACTCATCGCGGGTTATATGACTAGAAGGGTGTTGGTGGATAATGGAAGTTCAGCAGACATACTGTATTTACCTCGCCTTCCAACAAATAAGACTTGGACAAGATCAACTTCACCCAGTGAATTCACCCTTGGTAGGATTTAGGAGGATGAAGGTGCAACTCATAGGTACCATTATATTACTGGTGGTGGTGGAAGCATACCCACAACAGATAACCAAAGAAGTAAACTTCCTTGTTGTGAACTGTTCGTCTTCATACAACGCTATCATTGGAAGGCTGACTCTAAATAGTTGGAAGGCAATAACATCTACCTACCATTTTTCTGTTAAGTTCCCAACAGATTATGGAGTAGGTCAAGTGTAAGAAGACCATTTAGCTACCAGGGAATGCTATCTAGCCATGCTAGCTATAGACGAGCACATGCAGACGATGAGCATAGATGAGAGAAGAGTTACCGTTGAGCCCATAGAAGTGCTACAAGACATCCTTCTAGAAAAGGGTAATCTCGAGAAGTTTACCAAAATTGGAACAAGTATGAAAGAGAAGACAAAACAAGACCTTGTGTAGTTCTTAAGGAAGAGTATCAATGTTTTTGTATGGAATCATGAAGACATGTCAAGAATTGACCCAAGTGTTATCACTCATCGGTTGAATATGCACCCCCATCTTCCAAGCCTGTTCATCAAAAGAAAAGGGTCTTCGCTCTTGAGTGAGACAATGCAATCAAGGAAGAGGTCAAGAAATTAATCACAGCTCAATTTATTTGGGAAGTCTATTACTTGGATTGGCTAGCTAACATGGTAATGGTCAAGAAGGCAAATGGCAAGTACAGGATGTGTGTAGACTTCACTGATTTGAATAAAGATTGCCCCAAGGATAGTTATCCTTTGCCACGTGTTAATCAGTTGATGGATTCAACAGCAGGTCATCAGTTACCAAGCTTCATGGACGCCTTTTCAGGATACAATCAAATAAAGATGGACGAGGTAGATCAACAGAAGACATCCTTCATTACCAGTCAAGGTTTGTTTTGTTATAAAGTGATGCCCTTTGGGTTGAAGAATGCGAGGGCAACTTATTAGAGGTTAGTCAATCATATGTTCTACCCACAGATAGGATAGAATGTAGAGGTGTATGTGGACGACATGCTGGTGAAGAGCTTGGACAAGGGGAAGCATTCGGACGACCTACAAGAAACCTTTGATAACCTTAAACGATACAAAATGAAGCTGAATCCAATTAAATGTGCATTCAGGGTTTCGTTTGGAAAATTTCTAGGATTCATGGTTTCAAAAAGGGGAATTGAAGCGAACCCTGATAAAATCCAAGCCATATTGAACATGGAACCACCAAAAAAAATTAACGAAGTCCAATCCCTCACTGGAAAAGTTACAGCTCTAAATAGATTTGTTTCAAAAGCTACAGATAAATGTTGCCCTTCTTCAAAATTCTTAGGAAGGCATTCAAATGGACGGACGAATGCCAGAAGGCCTTCCATGACCTTTAAGATTATCTTACCACGGCTCCCCTACTAAGTCCATCTATACCAGGTGAGGAGTTATATTTGTACTTAGTAGTGTCCCCACATGTGGTAAGTTCAATGTTGATCAAGGAAGAAGAGAAGGTGCAGAAGCCTGTGTACTATACGAGCCGGGCACTGAGGGGAGCAGAAGGACGATATCCGTTGATGGAAAAATTGGTCTTTGCATTAATAACAGCTTCCAGGAAGTTGAGGCATTATTTCCAAGCTCACATCATCAATGTTATGACAGATCATCTGCTTAGAAAGGCGATGAACAAGTTGGAAGCTGCGGGACAACTGATCCAATTGGCTATTGAGCTCTGTGAATTTGACATCAGGTAACAACCAAGAAATGCAATAAAGGCTCAAGTTTTAGCAAATTTCATCATGGAGTTCACTCTAAGTCATGATGACTTAGACGGGATAGAGGATGTTAAAACATGGGTCATCCATGTAGATGGATCGTCTACACTACATACAAAAGGGATAGGAGTTGTTTTGCAATCCCTAGAAGAAGACGAGTTGAAGTACAAGGTTCGTTTGCAGTATCCAGCAACCAACAATGAAGTGGAGTATGAAGCCCTTCTTAAAGGGCTAGAATTGGCAAAGTCCCTATGGGCAGAATCAATATTCGTCCAAGGAGATTCTCAGTTAGTTATGGGTCAAGTGAATGGGAAGTATTAAGCTAAGGAAGAGTGGATGAAGAAATATCTTAACAGGATAAGACGCCTTGTGAAAAGATTTAAGGAAGCTAGTTTCATTCAAATCCCAAGAGAAGAAAACATGGAAGCAAATGCCTTAGCGAAGGAAGCCTCAGTTAGTGAATCAATAGACGTGTTTGATGAAATTCAGTATATGTCAAGCATAGATTTGCCAGAGGTATAGTAGATAGAAGGTGAAGGAAATTGGATGACCCTAATAGTAGCATACCTAAAAGATAGAAGGCTTCTAGAGGGAAAGGACAAGGCCAAAAAGCTAAGGATCAGATTAGGCAGGTATGTCCTTATGGATGAACTGCTATACAAAAGAGGCTTTTCTCAACCTTATTTAAGGTGTTTGGCTCCAGACGAGGCAAATTATGTATTGAAGGAAGTTCATGAAGGAGCATGTGGCAACCATTCAGGAGCCAGGTCACTCGTCCACAAGGTCGTCCATGCAAGATACTACTGGTCAACCATTCAAGCTAATGCTAAGACGTATGTTAAGGTGTGCGATCAATGTCAATGATTCAACAACGTCCCTAAACAGCCATCGGAGTACCTTACTCCAATGATGGCCCCATAGCCCTTGGCACAGTGGGGGTTGGATATTTTGGGTCCCTTTCCAATTAGAACTAGACAGATGAAATTTTTGGTGGTGGGAATAGATTACTTCATTAAGTGGGTGGAAGCTGAACTCTTAACAAAAATTACATAACAAAATATCAAGAACTTCGTCTAGAAGAGCATTGTATGCAAGTTTGGGGTACCTAAGGTACTAGTGTATGACAATAGATGACAATTTGATAAAACACCTTTCAAGGATTTTTATGAGCAACTTGGAATCAAGAATCATTATTCCTCAACCTCCCACCCACAAGCCAATGGACAAGCAGAAGTAGCAAATCGATCCTTGTTGAAAATCATCAAGACTCGACTTGAAGGGGTAAAAGGAGTATGGCCAGACGAGTTACCAAGTGTCTTATGGGCTTACAGAACAACAGTAAGGACCCTTACAGGGGAAACTCCTTTTAAACTAGCCTTTGGGAGTGAAACAGTCATATTAACCTCGAAACGAAGAAGTAACCGTTCCAAACAAGTAACTGTTCCTAGGCTCTCTATATAAGGGCTCACCCACATCAAATCAAAATAAGTTTCAGATAAATCCTGAAAAGTTGGAACTCTAGAATTTAAGAGAGAAACTAACTTAAGCATTAAAGGGTTCTTAGCCGGTCCACCCCGGTCACCTTTTGATTGTGTGTTTTTCTTTTCAGGCCTTCCGAGCAACCATCATTTTATTGAAGTCCAAAGCATTCAGCCTACTAATTTTCTGTGAACCATTAGAAAGAATTTCCTTGCAATTAATGCTCATGCATGCATGTACGATTTGCTTAATTACATAATAATATCTATCATATAATATAAATAATAATGTCTATAGCTACTCTGCGTAATTTTAGGGAAGATGCTTCGACACTACATACATGATTAATCTAGTCACGATGGATACAAACGTATTAGGATTAATGGTCAAATACATTTCGAACAAAATCATATATTATATTATATATGTTTTTGTTATAAAAAAAAAAGAAAAAAAGAATTATGTATGTTTTACACGTTTGAAGTAACATCCGTTAGAATTAAAACAATTTACGCGCAAGTATTACATATCTCAAATATGCCCCTTCTGTCAACATCCTTTACAATGTTGCCATTAACTCATCCATAAATGACATCATTTTGAACATAAATATTTTTTCTTAACGATATTTCTAAATGAGTTAACAGCAAAAATGTGATGGACCTCAAAGTAGAGGGACATAACTGTTTTATTGATGATGCGCGAAAATTGCCAGTGAATTGATGGCTCCTGATCGCACCGATGGGTTCCTAAAGAATAAGAAAACAAGAACCGAATAGAAGGTACTGATGGGGCACCGGCCAAAGACCCTTCAAAGATTAAGTCAGTGAATGAGAAATCTCTAAGAACTCTATAGTGAGAGAGTTAGGGATTTTCTACATACCTGGGAAAGGAGGAGGCTTATTGCTTATATAGTGATGTGGAGGAGACCTAGATCCCAGGACTACATGGATTTTCCTCATATGGAAAGGGAGGAGTTAATGCCATCAAGATCTTGAGGATACTTTCTATTCTGGGAATGTGAAAATCGTGTGGTCGAGTCTTTGTGCATGGTATGCAAGATGTTTCCATATAAGAATATGCATGTAGAGTATGTAAGGCCATGTAGGACCCGTTAGTATGCTTCTCTATCTATCAAGGTCATCTGTCGTCATGGTAGGGAGATGTACCCGTCAACTTCACATGGATCTATTCGCGTAGTCGTCGGCCTCTTGTTGGTGCAAGGTACTGTTAGGGTTTGTGCCCTAAAATCCAATTGGTTGGCATGTCATGAATAATTAAGTTGTTTAATTATATGAGACTATTTATGAACTAATGAGATATTATCTTAGTCCATAAGATGCATAGTATGTGATTTATGTGAAAAGTCACAGAGAGATATAAATCACAAGTTCTTTGTAAACTCAGAATTTTAGTTCGTAGTCGGTGATGAAATTGGGCGTTTAATCTGCGAAGACTATAACATATCAACTAAGATGATTTGTCTTGATCATGGAAGTGGAGACTTCTAGTTGGTATGTTGATATGTTTTAAGAGTTAAAACATATTGAACTGGACCGCTGTGAGATTTATTATTCTCCTAAAGACTGTCAATTGAATAATAAATCTCACGACTTCTATTTACATCAACTCTAAATCCTGAGAGAATAATGGACCTGATCATGAGATGTAGGTTGCTTTGATATATCAGGAGTGAGATCTATAACTTATGGTCAAAATCTCAGTATGTTGGGCAGCCGCATTTAGTGTTGATGGAACATATATTCTCAAGATGGAATTCATAATCTCTTAACAGAGATATAAAATATTCCATTGAGATAAGTTTAATGGGTTTGGTTATTCAGAGTGTTGGGCCCAACCACTTTAGTAAAGAGTTACTAAAGTATATATTTATGGAATTGGATTTCATAAATATATGATGAATAACATAAAGGATTAAGCCGGGTACTCAAGGATTAAGAGTAGGAACCTTCAAAGTGGCAATCAATATTAATGACTTTGTATTACTACGAATATTTTAATGAGGGGGTTGAATGTATAATAAAGTCTTGGGATATAATTTATAGATAAGGCCTAGAGTGCAATTATATTCTTATAGTGGTATTGAATATAATTAATGGTAACTTTGGACTTGTCAAGAGTTGACGGAAAAGCCCAAGGCTCATTGGAGCTAGTGTCTTATTAGTCCCTTTGGTCCCATCTCAAGCCACAAACTAAACCCCAATTGGGTAGGCCCAAAAGGCTAACCCAATTAGAAATCAGTCATTATTTAATAAGTGTTATTAAATAAAGAAACTATGAGAATGGTTTAACGTACGTAAGATGAAAAGAAAAAGAAATCAGTTTTTTCCACAAGGAGAAGAAGAAAGTTTTTTTTTTTTTCTTTGAGAGTTTATATACAAAAGACTGATTGAGAGACCACACATCTTGGGCACCATGTGGAATTGAGATGAAGATTAAAGGTATTCTCAAGTTTGGTTTTGAAATTCACTGCACCAAGGTACGCTTTCTATTCTTTGATTCTAGAATTCATGGTTACATGTTTATCTTTCATGATTGAAGTAGATCCGTGTTTTTGTTGCTTCCGCTGCGTGTGTCTTTGTATGAGATACAAAACCCAACAGGTACAAGTTCTAGGACAAATTCTTTTGAGACCAACGGTTCCTTTAGGGCCGACGGTTCTCTTGACGTCGTCGACCTTTTATCGGAATGATACCCTTTTCGTGGTGGGCTTTGTCATTTAAGAATCATGATCTTATTACAAAAATACCCTTATCAGCTGCCCCCACTCCGCAGTTCTGTCAGCTATACCTAATAGGTCTTGGAGTAATAAGGATTTTCTATGGGCATTTAATTGTGCCATTAATTAGGTAGGTAGCCTTTACAATGAATGCTAAGTGACAAATGGCACTTCTTGATTGGCCTTGTTTCAATTCAAAAGCGTCGCTTCGTATACTGCCCTCCTTCGTCCTATAAATAGTTCCTCTTCCTTAGTTTTCACTTTTTACTTTATTTTCATCTCTTAAGAGCTGTAATCCCAAGCTGTTTCATCACTGTTTTCGTGTTCATCCTTCGTTTTGACTAGCGAGCAATCGTCGACTCCCTTCTACATAAGTTTTCTTTTTCTTTTCTTCAATTATTTTTTTTCTAGCTAGTCATCATTTTTAGAGACTCGTCACATGAATAGATTCTTTGAATACATTCATCGCTTGTAGGTGAATAGATGTTAGGTGATACAGAAGCAACGAGTGAACAGTCATCGTCAGTCCATAAGGGTGCAAGCTACGACAAAGTTTATCTGTTGGGACATGAGCCCATGAAGAAAAAGGTGACAATGATGAGGGAGAAGGTAATGGGGAAGGTGATAAGGCTGTAGGTGAAGTAGAAGTTGGTGGTTATAGACCTTTCATCCATCCCCTGATATGGACGATGAATGGCTTCTACCCAACCATGTCCTTAGAAGGTTTTCAACAACCTTCACAACCGTTATCAAATTCCTAAACACATCCCCATGCAATTGCCAAAGAAGTTTGAGAAGTGCTACTCAAGTAGGACAGCAGACGTTAGCATGTCATGTTTACCGTTGGTCTGAGGCTGCTACTAACGGAGCTACACCATCAGCTTGCTAATTATTTAGGCTTATCTGTCAGCCCAATTGCCCCGAATAAGTGGAGGATCTTTATTGGAGCCGAAGTGATATAGGGCCAGTTGAGTGGTGGCAACTATCGCCTCACCCTTAACAAGTTCTTCTACTATTATAGGCCTCAGCAGATATACTCGTCGAAGGATATTTATCATTTTATGGCAAGAAAATCATCATTTAGGTTGGTGTCAAACATGCCTGACTCAAATAGGAATTGGAAAAATAGGTATTTCTTTATACAGGGGACGAATTGGGCATGTAAACTCGAAGAGTAGGATAGCATGCCTGACGGGTTTGATAACACTTACGAGTCTGGTGAGTCGTCAGCGTTCCTTTTCTTTTTATCCCATCAGTTTTGATTATGTAACTAACCTATTACTTTTGAATTTTTTTTTCAGCCTAAGCCCGTCCGGAAATAAGTGAAGAACATGAGTGTTTTCTGAAGTGAGTTTGGGCAATTCCGCTCAAGCAGAGAAAGTGGAAGGATTTGGTCATGCTTGACACCCTCCACGCTTTCTGTGGTGGTCCAGAGCCAACGGTCGAAGCCCAACGGTTAGACACTTTTGTTCATCAACGTAAGTTCCCTCATGTCTGTCTGCTTATCTTTTTGGTAGTTTATTCTATCCCATCCATTTTCCATATATCTTTCGCTATTTCTTTTCAGAGATGGATGCTGGAAGGTAGAGGGCCATGATAAAGAAGTTGGCTGTTGCTCACCTTAAGAAGCAAGGGCAGGCGTTGACCACTAAGGTGACACTTCCTTCTAATGTTGCCCCCAAGAGGAGGGGCGTAGACAAAGATGATCGTCTTACCATGAAGGCGACGGGTCAATCTGTTAGGACCAATCGGGAGGATCAGCCACAAAAATCTCCCTCGCCTCCCTGTCATGGCACCGACAAAGGCCTTATGTCTGCCCATGGTCTCGTCGTCTCTAGTTCCATCCAAAGATTGGTGAGCCACAAGGATTATGCTGTCGAGATGGTTAACTCGATCATCAAAGACACGGACCTGGATGAATGTGGTGAGCATGCTAATGAGGACCTGGGGGTTTCTGGCCTTTTTGACCTGGCAAGGGTAAGTATCCATCGGGTTTATTTTTCTTTTCTTTTTCTTTTTTTTTTCTTTTTTTTTCCCTCTATTATAACTGTAATCTTCTTGTAGGCAATGGTAAGGATGAAGGCCCTTCAAGCTAGATGCGAGACTAAGGAAGGGGTGGTCCATCGCCAATGTACCCGTCTGGAGTACGAAGCATACTAGCTAAATCAATAAAAGGAAGCTACTCTTATTCTCAACATTGAGCTGATAGAGAAGAATGCTTTGCTGGAGAAGGCTACTCGTCGTTGTGAAGATTTTGCCAAGGCGAATACCAACATGACAACGGAGTTGGCTGCCCTTTGTGATCAGTAGAGCAAGCTAAGGCAGACGCTATGGCCGGGTTTCAAACCTCCCAACCACACTATGACAAGTGCGGGGGCTTCTATGGCAACGGCTTCAATGACTACCTTAAGCAGGTTGTTTCCTTCTACCCCAACCTAGATTTGTCTCAAGTGGTAATTGACGACACCGTTCCACTAACGCCTGGTAGTGTGGATGCTGCTATGAATGAAGCTGATGGTGACGTCCACTTGGTTAAGGAAGAAGCAAAAGAGCCTGCTAATGTTAAGGACGTCAGCCAAAATGTTCTTGATGGCCAACCCATTCCTGGCAATTCGACTATTCTTGACAGTTCGTCTACCCCCGAGGGCCCGTCCACCCCTAAAGTCTAATCTTCTCCTAACGCTCCTCTGACTTAGTTTTTTTTTTATTTTTTACTTTACTATTTGGTAAGAATAATTTTGAGACAATGGAGGGCCTTATTTTGGGCCTTATGTATAAACGTTTATCCCCTTTGGGTTTGTCGAGGCTTTTATTATATTTATCGCTTTTTCATCCATTGCCTTTATTTATAGCTTGTTATTCTCATTTTATATGCCTATTGTGATTATGGGTATGCCCCTTATCCATTGTGAGGACTTGACTACATCTATGTGATTGCATACCCGTGGGCATTATCTTTTACATCCGTCCGCCCTGTAGGTAATATTGTTTGTTCGCTCCTTAGGACTTAGAATAATTTAGGCCTATGGGTAGGACTTAATAATTTTTTGGACCTCGGCACCCATCAGTGTCCCTAGCAACCCATTCACCCCGTAGGTAGGATTTAGGGTTTTTACGACCAAATACCCGTCGATATCCTTGGTCGTCCATCCACCCTGTAGGTAGAACTTAGGGTGTTTTTTTGTGACCAGATACCTGTCGATATCCTTGGTCATCTGTACACCCCGTAGGTAGGACTTAGGTTTTTTGCAACTAGGTACCCATCAGTATCCTTGGTCATTCATCTACCCAGTAGGTAATACTTAGGTTTTTTGCGACCAAGTACCCATCGGTATCCTTGGTCATCCGTCCACCAGGTAGGTAAGACTTAGGTTTTTCTTTTCTTTTTTCTTTTTTTTTTTCTTTTTTTTTTTCTTTTTTTGTGACCAGGTACCCATCGGTATCCTTGGTCATTCGTCCAACCCGTAGGTAGGACTTAGTTTTTTTTGCAACCAGGTACTCATTGGTATCCTTGGTCATCTATCTACCCAATAGGTAGGGCTTAGTTTTTTTATGAACAATCTCTTAAACGGTAGATCCTTAAAAATTACAAATAATGTAGAAAAATGTAGATAATGTGTCTGATAATCCTCAAGAGTTTTATTTCAATAATCGAAAGACTTAATTTCATACAAAGAAAAGAAAAGTAAAAGCATAGTTCGTAGTTGTCCACTACTGGTATTATCTCCATAGGTGCTCGGTGTTCCATGAGTGGTGGAGTCTTTGTCCATTGAGGGTGTCTAGGTTGTAGGTCCCCTTTTAATGTCAATCGACGATTCTGTAGGGTCCTTCCTAGTTGGGGCCTAACTTTCCCTGCCTAAGGTCTTTGGTGGTTGTTGTCACCTTTCTTAGGACTAGGTCCCTGACCTGAAAGTGTCAAGGTTTGATCTTGGTATTGTAGTGCTTTGCCATTAGGTCCTGATAACACATGATATGTTACTCAGCTGTCGTCCTAATTTCATCCAGAAGATCCAATTATAGGCGTATTCCCTCTTCATTCCTTCCCTCGTCATAGTGGGCCACCCTGTAGCTTGTTAATCCAATTTCTGCTAGGATGACGGCTTCACTTCCAAATGCAAGGTGGAAGGGTGTTTTGCTTGTAGGCATGCAAGCTATCGTTTGATATGCCCATAACACACTTGGTAGTTCATCCGACCATATCCCCTTTTCCCCCTTGAGTCGAGTCTTGATCATCTTGAGCAAGGATCAGTTTGTAACCTTAACTTGACCATTGGCTTGTGGGTAGGCAAGCGATGAATAGTGGTTTTTGACTCCCAACTATTGGCAAAAGTCTTTAAATGTGTTGTTGTCAAATTGCTTCCCATTGTCCGAGACGAAAACTCTAGGGATACCGAAGCGGCAAATGAAGCTTTTCCAGACGAAGCCTTGGACATTCTTCTCTGTTATAGTGGCCAAGGGTTCTACTTCAACCCATTTAGTGAAGTTGTCAATCCCTATGACAAGGAACTTGAGTTGCCTTATTGCCGTGAGGAAGGGTCCCATTATATCAAGCCCCTATTGAGCAAATGGCCAGGGAACGCTCATTGGGGTTAGTTGTTTTGATGGCTATCGTATGATGTTGCTAAAGCATTGGCATTTGTCACATGCCTTCACTTAGGACTGGGTATCCTTCTACATCGTGGGCCAATAGTACCCTGCTCATATGAGCTTATGAACTAACAAGTGTGTTGTTGAATGGTTTCCGTATATTCTCTCGTGGACTTCACTCATGATGCAATCTACTTCGTTAGGGACCAGTCATCTTAGGTATGGACGAGAGAAACCCCTTTTATAAAGGACATCCCTAGTTAGTACGTGACGACCACACCTTCAGCCTTCGAGAAGCATTGTGGTCTTCTGGGAGCATCCCGTCCTTGAGGTAGGAAATGATTCGTGTCATCCAGTTGGCTCCACTAGGAATCACTTGTACATCTATTTTGTTAATGGCAGGGGAGTATTGGATAAAGGATAGTACCTGACTGGTGATGACCATGTGATCTGCGAATGTAGCCTTGGCTAGACGGTCAGCTTACTCATTCTCTTCCTTCGGGATCTACGCAAATCTAGTCAAAAGCTTCTAGCTTACCCTTTCTTTGACCATGCTTAGATATTTCTTCATATGTCCCCCTTTGGCTTCCTAGTCTCCATTGATATGCCCGATGATGACTTACGAGTTGCTACAAATGACTATTGACGAGGCCCTTGTTGCTTTAGCCAAGTCAAGACCTAAGAGGACCACTTAATACTCGACTTCATTGTTGGTCGTTGGGAACTGGAGATGGATCATACATTCTACTAAATCTCCTTTTGGCGACTACAGGATCACTCCGACTCCTCCAGCATATTGGTTGGATGAACCGTCCATCCATATCATTCATGTCACTGGTCCTTTGTCCTCATCGTCTTTTGCTGTGAATTCAACGACGAAGTCAGCCAAGGCCTAAGCCTTGATCGCGGTTCTTGGTCGGTACAATATGTCAAACTCACCGAGCTCGATCGCCTATAAGACCAATCATCTAGTAGCCTCTAGATTATTCATTGCCCTTCGTAATGGCTTGTCTGTCTAGACCACTATGGTGTGCAGTTGGAAGTACGGCCTAAGTTTTTGAGCGGCCATAACCAGGGCAAAGGCTAGCTTTTCCATGGAGGAATATCTTTCCTCCACCCCCCGAAGCGTTTAGCTGGTGTAGTAGATGGGTAGCTATATGTGATCTTCTTCTAAAATGAGTGATGATCCTCCTTCATGCGGGATTTTTTTTAAAGAGTCAATAGCTTTTTCGTGCATTGCATGGGTTAGCACAATATTTAAATAAAATTATTTTTGTTTAGTCCAAACTTAACAAGGAGTGAAACTCTATCACTCTAGCAAGTCCAACTTAAACTCAAACTCATCATTATCATTTTTTGAAAACAAATTTATTTTTCTCTAATCCAAACTTAACAATGAGTGAAACTTTATCTCTTTAACAAGTCCAACTTAAACTCAAACTCAAACATTGATAATTAAAATTTAATTTATGGCTTCTTCGTCAAATTGTAACACAAGTTGAAGTCATACAAGAGCAAATAATGCAATGATATAGTCTCTTAAATTTTTTATAAAATTATTTTAATTTACTTCACAAATAGGTAGGTTCTCGTGTATAGCATGGGTTAGCGATTAGTTTATAATAGTTAAGGAGATAAATTGTAAGTTTTGAAAGTCGAGTGATCAATTATAAGTAATCACAAATCTGCTAAGTAAAGTACATTTTAGCCTCTCTCTCTTTTTCCCCTTAATAATTAACATAGGTTGCTCTAAATGAAATGACTAAAGTTTTGAGAAATTTAAAACACACTACTCCGATTAAAATATTAATATTAAAAGTTGTATAATTTTAAGGAATTTTTTTAAAATTATTTAATCATTTATTAAAGTATTCATTTTAATAATAAAAACTAGATATTACACGTTGCACTTATATTATGTGAATCAAGGTAATATTGCATGTCAGTCAACATGCTTTTGCAATGTGATGTAATATATATATATATATACACACTAGTATTATGCCCGTGCAATACACGGTTTAATAAAAAATATTTTAATAATATAATTAAATTTAATAACAAATAAAATGAAAAAAGAATTAATTCAAAATTTAAGATTAAAAAATAAATTGCACTTGTACACTTAAAAGAAATTTAATTTTTATTTCTTATTTTGATATTTAAATCATTTATTTTAGTGTTGATTTCATTCAAATGGTTATAAGTTATATCAACCTTAAACTAAATTAATAATAAATAAAAATATAATACTCTAACTTAATGTAACATTCTAACTTACTAATAAATAAATATAACACCCTAACTTAAAGTAATGTTTGTAATTGTACTGTGTTTTAGCCTTTAAGGACACATATATATATATTTTTTTATCATTAAAAAAAAAACACATATATTAATATTACACATGAAAAATTAATGAATTCAATAATTGAAATGGTTGAAAACAAAATTAAGCCAAAACCTCAATTCATTAATGAAAAAATATCCAATTTTTTGAACTTAAAAAAAAAAGGGAGTTAAGTAAAGGTAGACTTACATAGAAATTTGGACAGATGGATTCTCTCGTATCCAATTTCATGTTTGACAGCAAATTTTCTTTTAATTAAAGAATATAGATTACATGGAACAAAGCACCAAACAAAAGCCATAACAAATTAAATCCATAATAAAATATTGATGACAACAACAAATAATCATGTAATCAGAAATTAAAAAATACAAAAATACAAAAATATTGCTTGCTATATTGACTTCTAAAAAAAACACTAAAAGGTGTGATCAAATATAGAATTTCAGCCTATCTATAAAACTTGTTGATAAAAATTATATTATATATCATAAAAAGGCAACAAATACACAAAATCTATTCAATTTGATGAAAGAAAAAAAATCAACAAATTAAGAAGTTATATCCTTATCAAAAACAAAGATTTAAAATTGATCTCTCTCTAGACTTTAGAGTTTTTATTTAACTATTCTTTCACTTTAACTACTTTAGTTTAACTACTCTACATATACTCTAAAATTTTTTTTAGAAATTATAGATAAATTAATAATAAAAGGATTATATGAAGAATTTGGATTGTAATCGAATTAAAATTTTTATCAACTTAGAAATTATAGGACAAAAAGATAAGGACAAAAATATATATATATATATCTATTTTTTTATTTTAGGGTTTGTTGATAACATTTTAGATAGACACAGCTATTATAGTTGTAAATCAAATACTATTTTCTTTCATTACTTGATTTGTCATATTTATCCAAAAAAATATGTATATATATATATATATATATCTATTCTTAAAATCTAAAAATTTATTAAAATTTCTGCAATTTAGTGAAGTCACGTGGCGCAACCACGACATTTAAGCCCAACTTTTATTATATATAATATGATATATTTTTAAGTAAAATTCTATTACAAAAACTTCAAGAAATTTAACATATTACTCAAATTAAAACTCAATTACCAAATATTTCAGAAATTTAAAAGTATTTTTTTATAAATTATTTTAATAATGTGTAATAATTCCCATAAAAAAATTATGTGTAATAATTTTTTATCTTGATAAAAACTTGGTCTTGTTTGATATGATTTGGCCAAATAACTTAAATCAATTTCTGCTCTATTATTTTTGCTATCTATTTCATTGTAATTTTTCAATTACATTATTGGATATATTTTTTTAATTAATCCATGTATGGTATAATAATAATTTGAATGCAGGAAAAAGATGATTCCAAAAAAAAAAAATGCAGGAAAGCTATAATGATTGTATAGGGGTGCTACGAAGAATAAGTTGTGGCATAAATGTTGTGATCATAGGAAAATATTGTTGTGTGCCTCCATAAAAAAAATATAAACAATACTGTGTGCCTTCACGGGGTGGATGGATTGGATATTTTTCAATCCAACTACACATGAAAAAGGGGTTAGATCATGGTTCACAAATTTGAGACCTAAAAAGAAAGTAAGGATGTAATGAGTGACGTAACACCAATAATTGGAGGAATTTCGTGAATGGTGACCACAACAACCGGCTGGTCCTCTCATACATATAAATACTTTTTTTTTTTTGGCTAATCTAGTCCTCATACATATGAATATGATATATGTGGAGTTTTCTTCTACACATCAAAAATATAAATAAATATATATATATATATATATTTTATATAAGAATCAAAAATATAAATATTGTGACTTAGTAATCGTTGTCGTATTTAAAGCCTGGCCGGTGTAGTGTGCAGTTTGACGTACTGAAAGAAAGACTTTGATCCATTAAGCTTCCTTTGGTAGACTAAAAAAATATATATTAATTGTACTCACCGGGGTTGGTAGTGGGCCTCCAGTTTTGACCCATCATTGGATTTGGACTTTCTTCATTTTTCTATTTTATGTTGAATGTCACATCTTTGTTGTTGCACCTACCAAATGTGTCCCAAATCTCATCAATCTTGAACTAGCCACTCATGATCATCCACAGGTGAAGAAGTAACAATGAAATTGTAAGATTGTAAAAATAAATTTGTTAATCGCTAGAACGTGGCCTTTTGACCTTTTTTTTTTTTTTTTTTTTTTTTTTTTTTT